>NC_141014.1:43552620-43583583 GCF_052327205.1 Somniosus microcephalus
TCTCGAACTCAAGGGCACGGAGGTAAATTGTAAAACCTTCACTACCATACAGGCTCAGATCAGCCAATTTGACACTGACCAAGGACTGAACCCAAGACATTCTTGGTCTGTGTGACTCAGTACTACACTGGACAGTGCGTATACCTCCCTAGTCTTTGGGATAGTCCTGGATGACCTAGTTGCGTAGTAACAGCCACTGTGCACATGGTCCCCTCCCAATAAACCTGAGCCATAAGCAATTATACAAAGCAGCCCATCCTGCACCAGAAGAGAGTTGCTGTCTGCTTCTTTGGTCACTCTGCAGCTCACTGCAGTAGAACAAAAACTCAAACAAGCCAGGCATGGACATCAAAACAAACATCCACATTCAATTCAACTCCAAGAAAATTATTTTTACAAGGTTTCTTCCTAGCTGTGTGTCTCCATTATCCTACCCCCATCAGCCAGCCTGTCATGAAGAGGCTGATGTCTTGTGCAGGTGACATGATTCCTTAGCAAAGGCCTTTGCACCACCTTCACCTCTCAAACATGGAGTACCCCATGAGTACCCAGTGCATGTGCAGTGGGCTCATTTTACTCTGGTTGACAGATAAGATTGAATAAATCCCAGTGTTTGCTTTGGGTTCATGCCTCTTGGGTGGATTGGGTTGGGTGGAGTTGAGTTGACTGAATTGGTGTTGGGTAAAATTGGTTAGATTGAGATTGGTGTTGGGTAGGTTTGGGTTGTCCATTAATAGCAGTTTTCCACAATCAAGTGCCAATACTGAATAATGACTGCTCTTCAGAGGGGTCAGTACCGGAAGTGTAGATCCCAGTCCCAGCTGTAATCCTCGAAGGGATTAAGCACAAACTGGAAGTAAAGTTACTGCAGGAAGTTATAAACAAAGTAAAATAAACACGTTGGTTTCCATCCTTCCAGACCTGCCCGCAAGCCTTGCGGTTACTGAAAGCGAATGAGCTTGTCGTAATCTGGGTCAATATTCCTACACAATAACATCGATAACGTCATCGCAAAGAGCTGTGGGAAAGGAGAAAGAGAGAGTGAGTGTGAATATCATAGCACCACACCACCAAATATAGACTGGCACAGTTCAGCATGACCTGATACAGCAGAGAGTACCACCCCATATACACAGTGACACCGAGCACGGTCACCCTATGGAGAGCGAGTCCAGTCCTTGTATACAGACACTGAGTGACGGTGAGCACCCATATACAGATGGACATGCTGCATGTCCTCGGTCACTCGTGAGGTGCCGATGGGACAGAATTCCCTGCCCAAGTCTGCCCAACTTGCTCAAGTGGAAAATCCAGGGCAGCGTGTCCAGCGGAGTGGCTGGATGTGTGATTACTGATGTTACCCCCAGTTCCTTCTCCTGACTCCTCACTGGGGTACAGTTCCACAGCGGACTCCTATTCATCCAAGTGGCCATTTGTCAGGTGTGAACCTAGATGGAATATTGCAGGGCATTTAATTACAGAAGACTTTACAGCCAAGTTCAGTGCTCTCCCATTTGCTGATCCCAGCATCTTGGGTGGGAAGGTGGCAATCGATCTGTCCCCTCCTCAATCCAAGGCAGGAAAGCCAATTGTAGCCAACTGCCAATCAGCATAAACCAACAATCAAACCAAAGCCCCTCAGGCTAAATGCTTCACTTGAACATGGGCACATTGATCCAGGGCCCAGCCTGCAGCTGCTGCATAACTGTCACTTTGCGGATAGATTCGGAGCGCTTCTCACAACACAAACCCACAATACAGCAGCTCTTTAGTTTTCCCCCTTTCTCAGCTTTTATTTGGTAGAATATAGATCGACAGCTTCAAAAGACAAGATCTCAATTTTGTAAGCAACTCACTGGTCTGTCCAGTCAGCAATAAATATCATGCCATCTCTCCTTGTCCCTGAGGCTGCGCTGTTATACTGGACCGTTCAGAAGATGTCTCTACGCTCGCTCCTTGTTGCTGAACATGTATTGAAATTCTAGAGGGATTTACGGATACTCTCAAACTCTGCAGCTTCCTCACCTCCGCACTGGGCTGAAACTGTTCCAAGCACAGAATGAAGGAGAGTGCGAGGAGCTTGAACTAGAAGTGAAGGTAGGAAAGGTGATTGATTGAAAAAATGTTGGAAAGAGAACAGATATCACGTGACACAAAATTAATTGGCTTCGCTCGAACAGTTTTATTTTGCAGAGCAGCCCATATTTAATATTCTTTTCACAAATTCCTCTTTGTTTTCATGTTCCATTACACACCTCCTCGCCCCCTCCCAGAGCTGTTTAATAATCACCTGCTGTCAGATCAGAGAAAGGTTCAGGGAGCCTCTCCCTCCTTCACCCAGCACCTTGCGGGGTCCTCCATCTACTCGAACTCTGTTGATACTCAGGATTTAATATAAGGAACAGGGGAACCAGGAAGAGGCCACTCAGCCCTCGAGCCTGCTCCAACAGTCAATTAGGTCACGGCTGATCTGTATCTCAAGCCCATCTACCCACCTTGGTTCCGTAACCCTTAATACCCTTTCCTAACAAAAATCTATCTATTTCAGTTTGGAAATTTTCAGCCTCAGCAGCTTTTTTTGGGAGGGGAAAGAGTTCCAGATTTCCACCACCTTTTGTGTGAAGAAGTGCTTCCTGACATGACCCCTGAACGGCCTGGCTCTAATTTTAAGGTTATTAAGGTTCTGCCCCCTTGTTCTGGACTCCCCCCACCAACCAGAGGAAATAGTTTCTCTCTATCAACCCACAATTCACAATTCAAATCGCTTTATTGGCATGATAAGTTACATCTTATGTTGCCAAAGCATCAAAATACATTTATGGTTGAGCACATAAACGCAGTTCTATTCATAGTGTATAAACCCTCTCAACTCCTTAATCACCTTAAACACCTCGATCAGATCACCCCTTAATCTTCTATACTCTACAGAATACAAGCCTAGTCTCTGCAACCGGTCTTCATAATTAACCCTTTTAGCCCCGGTATCATCTTCATGAATTGGCGCTGCTCCCCCTCCAAGGCCAATATATCCTTCCTGAGGAGCGGTGCCCAGAACTGAACCCAGTTACTCCAGATGGGGTCTAACCAGAGCTCTGTACAACGAACATAACTTCTACCCCTTTGTATTCCCGCCCCCTCGAGATAAAGGCCAACATTCCATGAGCCTTTTTAATTATATTTTGTACCTTTCCACTAGTGATTTCTGTACTTGAAATCCTAAATCTCTCAGCTCCTCCAGTTCCCAGCTTCTCGCCATTTAGAAAATACTCTGATCGATCTTTCTTAGGTCCACAGCGGGTGACCTCACACTTTCCCACACTGAACTCCATCTGTCACAGTTTTGCCCACTCACTGAATCTATCAATGTCCCTTTGTAACTTTCTGCTCCCATCGACACTACTTACTGAGCCTCCTAACTTAGTGTCGTCAGCAAACTTGGATATATGGCTCTCTATTCCTTCAACTAAGTCACTGATAAACATGGTGAAAAGCTGAGGCCCGAGTACAGATCCCCTGGGGGACATCACTTGTCACATCCTGCCAATTGGAGAACATACCCATTATCCCTACTCTGTCCCCCATCTCCTAACCAATTCCCTAACCATAGAGATTGAATCCAATTCCATGACTTTCATTATTGCTAACATTACATTTTATTTTCCGCTCCTGAATGCCTGACTCTCACTGGGGTACAGTTCCACAGACACTGACTCTCACTGGGGTTCAGTTCCACAGACACTGGCTCTCACTGGGGTACAGTTCCACAGACACTGACACTCACTGGGGTACAGTTCCACAGACACTGACTCTCACTGGGGTACAGTTCCACAGACACTGACTCTCACTGGGGTACAGTTCCACAGGCACCGACTCTCACTGGGGTACAGTTCCACAGGCACTGACTCTCACTGGGGTACAGTCCCACAGACACTGACTCTCACTGGGGTACAGTCCCACAGACACTGACTCTCACTGGGGTACAGTTCCACAGGCACTGACTCTCACTGGGGTACAGTTCCACAGACACTGACTCTCACTGGGGTACAGTTCCACAGACACTGACTCTCACTGGGGTTCAGTTCCACAGACACTGACTCTCACTGGGGTACAGTTCCACAGACACTGACTCTCACTGGGGTACAGTTCCACAGACACTGACTCTCACTGGGGTTCAGTTCCACAGACACTGACTCTCACTGGGGTACAGTTCCACAGACACTGGCTCTCACTGGGGTACAGTTCCACAGACACTGACTCTCACTGGGGTACAGTTCCACAGACACTGACTCTCACTGGGGTACAGTTCCACAGACACTGACTCTCACTGGGGTACAGTTCCACAGACACTGACTCTCACTGGGGTAGACACATCTGCTGAAAGGATGAATTTTGTCAATTCATCAACACCAATTAAGTTAACAGTAACAGTAATTGGATCAGTGATAAGTTAACACACAAAAACGAGCACTCGGACATACATTTACACGCACACTCTCACATTCACGCAGAAATTACCTTGCCAATATTCAATGTAGAAATCTCTGGAAGCAGAATGCAACCAAACCAAAGTAAGTTAGATTAGTTCAGTCAGATGTTACCAAACACCTTACACAAACGTCACCATTAAAGCTCTGGAATCATCAGCAAAGCCAGGCAATTCTCAACAGGAGGGGAATTGGGGGCTGCTACAATGCATGCTGCTAACTTGTTACAAACACCATGCAATGCTCGCTCACACCCCACCACGCTCAGTTCCACCCCTCCCCCCATGCTGTTGAGACTAGTTTCTCCCTCTATTTGAATCAACACTGAAATTGAGAGGTGAAACCAGTAGGGGGGGGCCGCCTAACCAGGCACCCCCCCCAGACACGTTTGTGCACTGTCTAGTTACCCAGGTGCCGGGGGTGGGTTCTCCTGGTGCCTCAAGCTGGGGGGGGGGGGTGGGGGTGAAAAGAGTCTCCAGAGCTTAGCCCCACTCCCTGGAACTTCTTCCCTACTCCGTTTTAAAAACCTTCTCAAAACCCATCTTTTCGACCAGGAATTCAGTTTGCCTTCCTAATCTCTCATTCTCCGAGTGCGCCCCTTGGACTTGTATTAAAGGCATGACATAAATGCTGTTTGTCGCAATGTGTCCCCCCAGACAGCATCTTAGTCCAAGCACCCTTCTTTGGGCCCACACCAGGTCCGACACCCACTCTGGGACAGGGTGGAGCTGGTTTACATTCACAATCTTTTTCAAACAGTGGAGCTCATCTCAGCTGCGCATCCCCTGCGCCCCGCCTGACGTTTACTATCTGCCCGGGTGAGTCTAGTTCTGGAACGTCACTCCACTCAAAACAGAAACCACAGGCACCTTCAGGAAGGGTCAGGAGATCAGTGGAGGAACCCTTGCGCTGTGTCCGAGTCAGGGTCAGGGTCAGGCTACAGCGGAGAATGATACAGAGCAACTGGAGGACTAAGCACAACAGGAATTATCAGGCCCCTCCCACACACCCCCCAGGCCCCTCCCACACACCCCCGGCCCCTCCCACCCGCCCAGGCGCGCCCCCCCCCCCCCCAGGCCCCATCACTACTTGTGCCTCCCCTCCCACCCGCCCCAGGCCCCTCCCACACACCCCCAGGCCCCATCACTCTTGTGCCGCCCTCCCACCCCCCCCCCCGGCCCCTCCCACCCACACCCCCAGCCCCTCCCACCCGCACCCCCCCCACCACACCACCCCAGCCCCATCACTCTTGTGCCGCCCCTCCCACCCCCCCCCCCGGCCCCTCCCACCCACACCCCCAGCCCCTCCCACCCGCACCCCCCCACCACACCAGGCCCCATCACTCTTGTGCCTCCCCTCCAGGCCCCCCCCACACCCCCAGGCCCCATCACTCCTGTGCCTCCCCTCCAGGCCCCTCCCACACACCCCATGGCCCCTCCCACACACCCCATGGCCCCTCCCACATGCCCCAAGCCCCGCCCACACGCCACCCCCCCCTCCCACACCCCACCCCCAGGCCCCTCCCACACCCTACACCCCCAGGCCCCTCCCACACACCCAAGCCCCGCCCACACCCCAACCCCCCCCCCCCCAGGCCCCTCCCGCACCCCACCCCCAGGCCCCTCCCGCCCCCAGGCCCCTCCCACACCCCACCCCCAGGCCCCTCCCACACCCCACCCCAGGCCCATCGGTTGCCATTTTCTTTTGTCATTTAGAGAAAACCAGAAAAAGTGGAATTAGATGCAAAGTTGCAAAGTTGACACTTGACCTGAAGGCAGTCTCAGTGCTGTCCCTGGCGGATCGCACTGGCTCAGGCTCATCGGCATCCTTCATTGACTCACCTCCACTAAACTGATGCCAATGCAGACAATCATGATGCTGAGGATATTTTCCCGCACCCATGTAAACACATTGTTCTTGCAGCTCTGGGGATAGAATGGCAAAAGAAACCCAGTCAGTGCCAGCAGCGTCACTTTCTCTGCCCATTAACTGAGCTTCTCTCAGCCGTCCTCGGGCCCCAGATACTACCAGCAAATATCACCGAGTAGGTACCAAGTACATTACAACCCAAACCTCTTCCAGTCGGTCACCTGCACACATCCAGGCCAGAGACAGCGCGGACCTGAGCGGCAGCGGCAGGTTAAAGGGAGCTGAGCAGCAACTTAAAAACAATAAACAAGGAGTGACGTCACAGGACAGCAGGTCGGTGATTGGCTCTCTAGGTTACTCACCAGCCAAAAAGCTGCAAGTGGATTAAACTCAGCACTGGGAGAGTATTAACTCCTATAAACTTTACGGAATTAATAACAAACTAAATGAACTAATTAAAACTAAAAATTAAAACTAAAAATAATCGTTTGAATAAAATTAACTTTTTTATGGGATGTGGGCGTCGCTGGCAAGGCTGGCATTTATTGCCCATCCCTACTTGCCCTTGAGAAGGTGGTGGTGAGCCGCCTTCTTGAACCGCTGCAGTCCGTGTGGTGAAGGTGCTCCCACAGTGCTGTTAGGGAGGGAGTTCCAGGATTTTGACCCAGCGACGATGAAGGAACGGCGATATACTTTTAAGTCAGGATGGTGTGTGACTTGGAGGGGAACTTGGAGGTGGTGGTGTTCCCGTGCGCCTGCTGCCCTTGTCCTTCTAGGTGGAAGAGGTCGCGGGTTTGGGAGGTGCTGCCGAAGAAGCCTTGGCAAGTTGCTGCAGTGCATCTTGTAGATGGTACACACTGCAGCCACAGTGCGCCAGTAGTGGAGGGAGTGAATGTTTAAGGTGTTGGATGGGGTGCCGATCAAGCGGGCTGCTTTGTCCTGGATGGTGTCGAGCTTCTTGAGTGTTGTTGGAGCTGCACTCATCCAGACAAGTGGAGAGTATTCCATCACACTCCCTACTTGTGCCTTGTAGATGGTGGAAAGGCTTTGGGGAGTCAGGAGGTGAGACACTCGCCGCAGAATACCCAGCCTCTGACCTGCTCTTGTTGCCACAGTATTTATGTGGCTGGTCCAGTTAAGTTTCTGGTCAATGGTGACCCCCAGGATGATGGTGGGGGATTCGGCGATGGTACTACCGTTGAATGTCAAGGGGAGGTGATTAGATTCTCGCTTGTTGGAGATAACATTCGCACCACAGAAGTGCCAGGCAATGACTATCAGCCCAAGCCTGAACGTCGTCCAGGTCTTGTTGCATGCGGGCATGGACTGCTTCATTATCTGAGGAGTTGTGAATGGCGCTGAACACTGTGCAGTCATGAGCGAACATCCCCATTTCTGACCTTATGTTGGAAGGAAGGTCATTGATGAAGCAGCTGAAGATGGTTGGGCCTAAGACACTGCCCTGAGGCACTCCTGCAGCGATGTCCTGGGCCTGTGATGATTGGCCTTCAACCACCACAACCATCTTCCTTTGCGCTAGGTATGACTCCAGCCAGTGGAGCATTTTCCGCCCGATTCCCATTGACTTCAGTTTTACTTGATGCCACACTCGGTCAAATGCTGCCTTGATGTCAGGGGCAGTCATTCTCACCTCACCTCTGGAATTCAGCTCCTTTGTCCATGATCAAGGCTGTAATGAGGTAGGGAGCCAAGTGGTCTTGGCGGAACCCAATCTGGGCATCAGTGAGCAGGTTATTGGTAAGTGCTGCTTGATAGCAGTGTCGACGACACCTTCCATCACTTTGCTGATGATTGAGAGTAGACTGATGGGGCGGTAATTGGCCAGGTTGGATTTGTCCTGCTTTGTGGACAGGACAAACCTGGGCAGTTTTCCACATTGTCGGATAGATGCCAGTGTTGTAGCTGTACTGGAACAGCTTGGCTAGAGGCGCGGCTAGTTCTGGAGCACAAGTCTTCAGCACGACAGCCAGAATGTTGTCGGGGCCCACAGCCTTTGCTGTATCCAGTGCGTCAGCCGTTTCTTGATATCATGTGGAGTGAATAGAATTGGCTGAAGAATGGCTTCTGTGATGGTGGGGGGCCTCAGGAGGAGGCCAATATGGATCATCCACTCGGCACTTCTGGCTGAAGATGGTTACAAATGCTTCAGTCTTGTCTTTAGCACTCACGTGCTGGGCTCCGCCATCATTGAGGATGGGGATATTCATGGAGCCTCCTCCTCCCGTTAGTTGTTTAATGGTCCATCACCATTCACGACTGGATGTGGCAGGACTGCAGAGCTTTGATCTGATCAGTTGATTGTGGGATCGCTTAGCCCTGTCTATAGCATGCTGCTTCTGCTTTTTAGCATGCATATAGTCCTGTGTTGCAGCTTCCCCAGGTTGGCACCTCATTTTTAGGTACACCTGGTGCTGCTCCTGGCATGGTCTTCTACACTCCTTATTGAACCAGGGTTGGTCCCCTGGCTTAATGCTAATGGTAGAGTGAGGGATATGCCGGGCCTTGTGGTTACAGATTGTGGTGGAATACAATTCTGCTGCTACTGATGGCCCACAGCGCCTCATGGATGCCCAGTTTTGAGCTGCTGAATCCGTTCTGAATCTATCCCATTTAGCACGGAGGTAGTGCCACACAACACGATGGAGGTTGTCCTCAGTGTGAAGACGGGACTTGGTCTCCACAATGACTGTGCGGTGGTCACTGCTACCAATACTGTCATGGACAGATGGATTGGTGAGGACGAGGTCAAGTAGATTTTTCCATCGTGTTGATTCTCTCACCACCTATCGCAGGCCCAGACTTGCAGTTATATCCTTCAGGACTCAGCCAGCTCGGTCAGTAGTGGTGTTACATTGAAGTCCCCCACCCAGAGCACATTCTGTGCCCTTGCTACTCGGTGCTTCTTCCAAGTGGTGTTCAACATGGAGGAGTCCTGATTCATCAGCTGAGGGAGGGCGGTAGGTGGTAATCAGCAGGAGGTTTCTTTGCCCATGCTTGACCTGAAGCCATGAGACTTCATGGGGTCCGGAGTCCATGTTGAGGACGCCCAGGGCCACTCCTTCCCGACTGTATACCACTGTGCCGCCACCCCTGGTGGGTCTGTCCTGCTGGGACAGGACATACCCAGAGATGGTGATGCAGGAGTTTGGAACATTAGCTGAAAGGTATGATTCTGTGAGTATGACTATGTCAGGCTGTTGCTTGACTAGTCTGTGGGACAGCTCTCCCAATTTTGGCCCAAGTCCCCAGATGTTGGTGAGGAGGACTTTGCAGGGTCGACTGGGTTGGGTGTGCCATTGCCGTGTCCGTAGCCGATGCCGGGTGGTCCGTCCTGTTTCATTCTTATTATTGTGTTTCATAGCGGTTTGTTACAACTGAGTGGCTTGCACATTTCAGAGGGCAGTTAAGAGTCAACCACACTGCTGTGGGTCTGTCCTAATTACATAAATAAAGAAGGTTAGATAGACATGACAAGGCAGGCGGTGGGCCGTAACTGCAGCATGTGGGAGTTTGTGGGCCGTAACTGCAGCATGTGGGAGTTTGTGGAGACAGTGAGATCCCGAACAACCACATCTGTGGTAAGTGTCTGCAGCTCGAGGAACTTGGGCTCAGAGTTGTTGAGCTGGAGTCCGAGGTGCAGACATTGCGGGGCATCAGGGAGTGGGGGAGAGTTACCGGGACACTTTGTTCCAGGAGGCAGTCACACCCCTTAGGTTAAGGAGTACTTTAGAGTTTGTCAATGGTCAGGGACAGGAGGGTGTGAACGCGAGTCAGGAAGGTATGGGGATCCAGGATCTAAATTAATAAACAAATCTAAGTTAATAATATCTGGATTGTTACCTGAGCCACATGTCAATTGGCATTGGGACAAACTGATGAGAGGTTTCAATGCATGGCTCAGGGTGGTGTGGGAGATTAACGGGTAAGACGGTACATGAGCAGTGGTGTACATTTAAGGAGTTATTTTACAACTTCCAAAAAATATATATTCCACTGAGGAAAAAAGGGTGTAAAAGAAAAGACAGCCATCCGTGGCTAAGTAAAGTAATTAAGGATAGTATCCGACTAAAAACAAGGGCATATAAGGTAGCCAAATCTAGTGGGAGGATAGAAGATTGGGAAGTCTTTAAAAGACAGTAAAAAATAACTAAAAGATTGATTAAGAAAGGGAAGATAGATTATGAAAGTAAATTAGCAAAAAATATAAAAACAGATAGCAAAAGTTTCTATAGTTATATAAAAAGAAAAAGGGTGGCTAAAGTAAATGTTGGTCCCTTAGAGGATGAGACCGGGAAATTAATGGTGGGAAACATGGAGATGGCAAAAACACTGAACAATTATTTTGTATCAGTCTTTACAGTAGAGGACACTAAGAATATCCCAACACTGGACAAACAGGGGGCTCTCGTGGGGGAGGAACTAAATACGATTAAAATCACTAAGGAAGTGGTACTCGGTAAAATAATGGGACTTAAGGCGGATAAATCACCTGGACCTGATGGCTTACATCCTAGGGTCTTGAGGGAAGTGGCGGTAGGGATTGTGGATGCATTGGTAATAATTTTCCAAAACTCCCTGGACTCAGCAAAGGTCCCGGCAGATTGGAAAACTGCTAATGTAACACCCTTATTTAAAAAGGGTAGTAGGCAGAAGGCTGGAAACTATAGACCTGTTAGCCTAACATCTGTGGTTGGTAAAATTTTAGAGTCCATTATTAAGGAGACAGTAACGGGACATTTGGATAAACATAATTTAATAGGACAAAGTCAGCATGGTTTTATGAAGGGGAAGTCATGTTTGACAAGTTTGCTTGAGTTCTTTGAGGAAGTAACATACAGGGTGGATAAAGGGGAACCAGTGGACGTAGTGTATTTAGACTTCCAAAAGGCATTTGACAAGGTGCCACACAAAAGATTATTGCTCAAGATAAAAAATCATGGGATTGGGGGTAATATTCTGGCATGGGTGGAGGATTGGCTATCTAACAGAAAGCAGAGAGTTGGGATAAATGGTTCGTTCTCAGACTGGCAATCAGTAACTAGTGGTGTTCCGCAGGGGTCAGTGCTGGGTCCCCAACTCTTTACAATCTATATTAACTATTTGGAGGAGGGGACTGAGTGTAACATATCAAAGTTTGCAGATGATACAAAGATGGGAAGGAAAGTAGTGAGTGAGGAGGACATAAAAAACCTGCAAAGGGACATAGACAGGCTAAGTAAGTGGGCAGAGATTTGGCAGATGGAATACAATACTGGAAAGTGTGAGGTTATGCACTTTGGCAGGAAAAATCATAGAGCAAGTTATTATCTTATTGGCAAGAAACTGGAAAGTACTGTAGTACAAAGGGATCTGGGGGTCCTGGTGCACGAAACTCAAAAAGTTAGTATGCAGGTGCAGCAAGTGATCAAGAAGGCCAATGGAATGTTGGCTTTTATTGCTAGGGGGATAGAATATAAAAACAGGGAGGTATTGTTGCAGTTGTACAAGGTATTGGTGAGACCGCACCTGGAATACTGCATACAGTTTTGGTGTCCATACTTAAGAAAAGACATACTTGCTCTCGAGTCAGTACAAAGAAGGTTCACTCGGTTAATCCCGGGAATGAGGGGGTGGTCATATGAGGAGAGGTTGAGTAGATTGGGACTCTACTCATTGGAGTTCAGAAGAATGAGAGGCGATCTTATTGAAACATATAAGATTGTGAAGGGGCTTGATCGGGTGGATGCGGTGAGGATGTTCCCAATGATGGGTGAAACTAGAACTAGGGGCATAATCTTAGAATAAGGGGCTGCTCTTTCAAAACTGAGATGAGGAGAAACTTCTTCACTCAGAGGGTAGTAGGTCTGTGGAATTTGCTGCCCCAGAAAGCTGTGGAAGCTTCATCATTAAATAAGTTTAAAACAGAAATAGATAGTTTCCTAGAAGTAAAGGGAATTAGGGGTTACAGGGAGCGGGCAGGAAATTGGACATGAGTCTATGTTCGGAATGGTCATGGCCCTGTGGGTAGTGGAGCGGGCCCAGGGGCCGTGTAGCCTGGTTCTGCTCCTACTTCTTGTGTTCTAATTCTGTTAGATTTCAGGAGATGGTTCTATTCCTGTTCCTGGCTGGGGTGGAGATCACCTTTTACAGAAGGTAAGTACTGTAGAAAATATAGGGACAGTGAGATCTCCTGGACGAGTTTCGATCGCCTAGATGGGTCGGAGAGGAATTTCCCAGATTTTTTTCTCCCAAATTGGCCATTGAGTTTTTTATCTGGTTTTTCGCCTCTCCCAGGAGATCACATGGGTTCGGGTGGATGCAGTGTGATAGAAGATTTGAGGTTAGGATCAGATCAGCCGTGATCTTATTGAATGGTGGAGCAGGCTCGAGGGGCCGATTGGCCGACTCCTGCTCCTATTTCTTATGCTCTAAGGGGTTTCAGTTCATGGGGCACTGGCACCAGTACCGGGGAAAGAGGGAGCTGTTCTGTTGGGACGGGCTCCACTTAAACTGGGCTGGGACCAGTGTCCTGGCGAATTGACTAACTAGGGCAGTAGACAGGGCTTTAAACTAATGAAGGGGGGGCGAGAGGATTCAGGAAAGAGTAGATTTTAAAGCAGCAAGATAAATGTCAAGGCTCTAGAGCGGAGTAGAGATTTGGGTAAAAATAAGCAGAGTGGGTCAGGAAGGGACAGAGAGAGTAACAAAGGTCATAGGGCATCAATAATAAGGAGACATCAGGGAAAAATAGAAAAAAAGTCAAAGAAAAGGCACTATATCGGAATGTGTGAAGCATTCGTAACAAAATAGATGAATTAATAGCGCAGATAGAAATTAATAGGTTTGATCGAATAGCCATTATGGAGACGTGGTTGCAAAGTGGCCAAGATTGGGAACTAAATATTCCAGGATACTTAACTTTTAGAAGAGAAGGCAAAATGGAAAAGGAGGAGGGATAGCTCTGATAATAAAGGATGGGATAAAGACAGTTGGGAGAAAGGATCTTAGCTCCGAAAATCAAGAAGTAGAATCAGTTTGGGTGGAGCTAAGAAACAGCAAGGGGCAGAAAACATTGGTGGGAGTTGTTTATAGGCCCCAAACAGTGGTTGTAATGTAGGGCAGAGTCTAAATCAGGAAATTAGAGGTGCATGTAACAAGGGTAATACAGTGATCATGGGGGACTTTAATCTACATATAGACTGGGCAAACCAAATTTGCAATAAGTGTGGAGGACAAATTCATGGAATATATACAAGATAGTTTTCTAGATCAGTATGTTGAGGAACCAACTAGGGAACAGGCTATTTTAGATCTAGTATTGTGCAATGAGAAAGGGTTAATTAATAAACTTGTAGTAAAGGGGCCTTTAGGGAAGAGTGACCATAATATGATTGAGTTTTATATTGAGTTTGAAAGTAATTTAGTTAAATCCGAAACTAGGGTCTTAAATTTAAACAAAGCAAACTACGTAGGTATGAGGTTCGAGTTAGCTAAGGTAGATTGAGAAACTACATTAAAAGGTATGACAGTGGACGAGCAATGGCTCGCATTTAAAGGATTAATACATAATTTACAACAAATATGCATTCCTTTAAGGCACAAAAACCCCACAGGAAAAGTGATCCAATCGTGGCTAACAAGAGAAGTTAAAGATAGTATTGGATCAAAGGAAGAGGCTTATAATGTTGAAGAGAGTAGTAAGCCTGAGGATTGGGAGGATTTTAGAATTCAGCAAAGGAGGACCAAGAAATTGATAAAGAAAAGGAAAACAGAATTAGAGTAAATTAGCGAGAGACATAGAAACAGACTGTAAAAGCTTCTATAGGTCTGTATAAATGAAAAGATTAGCGAAAGTAAATGTGGGTCCCTTACAGGCTGAGACAAGAGAAATTATAATGGGAAATAAAGAAATGGCAGAGAAATTAAACAAATACTGTGCATCTGTCTTCACGGAAGACCGAAAGACGAGATGTTAAACTGAGGCCCCGTCTGCTCTCTCAGGTGGACGTAAAAGATCCCACGGCACTATTTCGAAGAAGAGTAGGGGAGTTCTCCCCGTGTCCTTGAAACGACATCAAAACACAGATTATCTGGTCATTATCACATTGCTGTGTGTGGGGGCTTGCTGTGTGCAAATTGGCTGCCACGTTTCCCACATTACAACAGTGACTCCACTTCAAAAGTACTTCATTGGCTGTAAAGCACTTTGAGACATCCGGTGGTCATGAAAGGCGCTGGAGAAATGCAAGTCAGTCTTTTTCTTTTTTATTGCAGGAAAGTGGAGATGAGGTATAGAAGATCAGCCATGATCTATTGAATGGCGGAGCAGGCTTGAGGGGCCGAATGGCCTACTCCTGCTCCTATTTCTTATGTTCTTATGTAGACAGGGTTGGTGTAACCTAACCTATTCATCCAACCTTGGTGGGGCCCCTCGCCTGGGCCCTGCCCCCCTGGACCCTCGCCTGGGCCCTGGACCCTCGCCTGGGCCCTGCCCCCCTGGACCCTCGCCTGGGCCCTGCCCCCCTGGACCCTCGCCTGGGCCCTGCCCCCCTGGACCCTCGCCTGGGCCCTGCCCCCCTGGACCCTCGCCTGGGCCCTGCCCGCCTGGGCCCTGCCCCCCTGGACCCTCGCCTGGGCCCTGCCCCCCTGGACCCTGCCCCCCGCCCCCCTGGACCCTCGCCTGGGCCCTGCCCCCCTGGACCCTCGCCTGGGCCCTGCCCCCCTGGACCCTCGCCTGGGCCCTGCCCCCCTGGACCCTCGCCTGGGCCCTGCCCCCCTGGACCCTCGCCTGGGCCCTGCCCCCGTGCCTGGGCCCTGCCCCCCTGGACCCGTGCCTGGGCCCTGCCCCCCTGGACCCGTGCCTGGGCCCTGACCCCTGGACCCGTGCCTGGGCCCTGCCCCCCTGGACCCGTGCCTGGGCCCTGCCCCCCTGGACCCGTGCCTGGGCCCTGCCCCCCTGGACCCTCGCCTGGGCCCTGCCCCCCTGGACCCGTGCCTGGGCCCTGCCCCCCTGGACCCGTGCCTGGGCCCTGCCCCCCTGGACCCGTGCCTGGGCCCTGACCCCTGGACCCGTGCCTGGGCCCTGCCCCCCTGGACCCGTGCCTGGGCCCTGCCCCCCTGGACCCGTGCCTGGGCCCTGCCCCCCTGGACCCGTGCCTGGGCCCTGCCCCCCTGGACCCTCGCCTGGGCCCTGCCCCCCTGGACCCTCGCCTGGGCCCTGCCCCCCTGGACCCTCGCCTGGGCCCTGCCCCCCTGGACCCTCGCCTGGGCCCTGCCCCCCTGGACCCTCGCCTGGGCCCTGCCCCCCTGGACCCCGCCCCCCTGGACCCCTCCCCTGAGCGATAACGTGCAAGGTGTACCTGGCTACAAGTCTCAGAACTATCGTACGCCCTACGAGACTGGGTGAACCATTACCTTCAGCCTTTCGGTCAGTGGGTTGGTGGAGGCCGAGCAGAATCCTGTTTGCTGGGTGACGTTGAAGCTGGTGATATTCTGGGAGAAGGATTTTTGACAGGAGCAGGGAAAGATATAGTCCATCGATCCTCCAGAATCATTTCTCCTGATGTGTGGGTTTTTCATCCACTCCTGAGAATTATTCCAACCACAACAAGAGAACTGGAAAAGATGGAAGGTAATCGGATGGAGACGTTTACACATTATATTCCAAGACCAGCGGATTACCATACAATCTGTGACAGTTGAATTTTATTTTAATATTTATAGTGGACTAACCGAATAAATGGGATAATATTCACATATCAAACTAAGATACGGATTGATTGTAACTGGGAGCAGAGTCCCTCACTGAGACACCCAATTGGATCTTAGTCCCTGCTCTGCTGTTCAATGCTGCGATAGTTTGGAATCTCTCCCTTCATCAAACTCACTGACTCCAGGTCTGACCGGAATAAAATGCTCTGTTCAAATCGGACTCTGCACAAATTTATTATCGGTGACCAACAGACCCCAACGAGCAAAACGCAGACTATAAGGTGTTCGATATTATGAAGGGTCGTTATGGAGTGAATAAAGAATCTGTTTCCACCAAGGGTCGCTAACCAGAGGACACAGATTAAAGGTGATTGGCAAAAGAACCAGGGGGACACGAGGAGAATTATTATTTATTTTTTTATTTATTTTTTTTATACACAGCGAGTTGTTGTGATCTGGAATGCGCTGCCTGAAAGGGTGGTGGAAGCAGATTCAATAATAACTTTCAAAACGGAATTCGATCAATACTTGAAGGGGAAACAATTGCAGGACTACAGGGAAAGGACCGGGGGGGGGGGGGGGGGGGACTAATTGGAGAACTCTGCCAAAGAGCCGGCACAGGCACGACAGGCCGAAGGGCCTCCTTCCGTGCTGTATCATTCTATGATTCTAATTCAGTAATTCGTTTACCCATTTTTAGAGGGCTGGGAATCCTCTGATCAGTGCTAAGCATGGAAGCGCCATGCACTTGCAGTCCCTGCCTATATTACGCCCAGCCTTACTCCCACTGAAATGATGGCGGTCTCGGGCCATTTAATGGCTGGGAATTCAGGCTGCAGCACCCGGGCAAGCCACCTGGCGGCGCTCAACACCAGTGTCTACAACGATAGCAAAATACTGCAGACGCTGGAAATCCGAAATAACAGAAAATGCTGGAAAAACTCAGCAGGCCAGGCAACATCCGTGGAGAGAGAAATAGTCAACATTTCAGGTCGAAACCCTTCGTCAAGACCAGTGTCTACAAGCTTGGTGGCGCCTCGAGCAGGGAAGCAGCGGCACTGCAGCTGTTGAACATAAGAACATAAGAAATAGGAGCAGGAGTAGGCCAATCGGCCCCTCGAGCCTGCTCCGCCATTCAATAAGATCATGGCTGATCTGATCCTAATCGCCAATCTACTATCACAGAACCATCTCCTGAATCTAACAGAATTAGACACACGAAATAGGAGCAGGATCAGGGTACACGGCCCCTGGGCCCGCTCCGCTACCCACAGGGCCATGACCGATCCGAACCTAGACTCATGTCCAAATTCCTGCCCGCTCCCCGTAACCCTTAATTCCCTTTACTTCTAGGAAACTGTCTATTTCTGTTTTAAATTTATGTAATGATGTAGCTTCTACAGCTTTTTGGGGCAGCATATTCCATGGACCTACCACCCTCTGAGTGAAGTAGTTCCTCCTCATCTCAGTTTTGAAAGAGCAGCCCCTTATTCTAAGACTATGCCCCCTAGTTCTAGTTTCACCCATCATCGGGAACATCCTCCCCGCATCCACCCGATCCAAACCCTTCACAATCTTATATGTTTCAATAAGATCGCCTCTCATTCTTCTGAACTCCAATGAGTAGAGTCCCAATCTACTCAACCTCTCCTCATATGTCCATCCCCTCATCCCCGGGATTAACCGAGTGAACCTTCTTTGTACTGACTCGAGAGCAAGTATGTCTTTTCTTAAGTATGGACACCAAAACTGTATGCAGTATTCCAGGTGCGGTCTCACCAATACCTTGTACAATTGAAGCAATACCTCCCTATTTTTATATTCTATCCCCCTAGCAATGAAAGCCAACATTCCATTGGCCTTCTTAATCACTTGCTGCACCTGCATACTAACCTTTTGAGTTTCGTGCACCAGGACCCCCAGATCCCTTTGTAGTTCAGTACTTTCCAGTTTCTTGCCATTAAGATAATAACTTGTCCACAATTTTTCCTGCCAAAGTGCATAACCTCACACTTTCCAGTATTGTATTCCATCTGCCAAATCTCTGCCCACTTACTTAGCCTGTCTATGTCCCCTTGCAGGTTTTTTATGTCCTCCTCACTCACTACTTTCCCTCCCATCTTAGTATCATCTGCAAACTTTGATATGTTACACTCGGTCCCCTCCTCCAAATCGTTAATATTCTCCAGGCTGGGACAGCGCTGTGTTCCGGCCATTTGACTGTGGAGGACTTCACAGCGGAGTTCGATCATGCCCACACCCTTGTCCACACACGCACAGGAATCTCTGGATAATAAGCAGCAGGAGTCCTGGATGATTTTCCTTTCCCTGGCTGAGACCCTGTAGCTGACAATTCTTAATGCTGAGGGATTCAAGCTGCCAAACTCCCGAACTAAAGGGATTCATTTTCACCTTGGTAATGTGTCGTGTGACTCACTTAGCCATTGCCCATGGCAACTGGTTACGGTTATAAGGAGGAAACGAGATCAGCCATTTGATACCTCGGTGTGAAACCAGGACTGTTGCTCGCATTTAACCAGCGATGGAAATGCTGGGCTGCATCTCTCTCTCTTTATTTGGTTCCTTTTTCAGTCCCAAAGCAAAGGTTTAAGAACATAGAACTTCACAGGACAACCTGTGCAGTGCTGATCCCTGATCTGTGCGAATTCAAAGGAACACAGGAATGTATAGGTCCAGAAGAAACTATTGCAGTCCACCTGGTTACAATTTGAGAAATACAATATGCTATTCTCTCTCTCTCATAGTCTTAATCACCTTCTCTGCCAAAGATCTATCCAGTATCCTCTTACATTTCCCCAACACTATCTCCCTCCTGTGTCTTCTTTGGGGAGTCTGTTCTTTACATTCAACCTTCTCTGTCTAAAGTTCAATCTAAACTGGCTGTTTATCAAACGCTTTAATTAAATCAAACCCTTTACCAAAACCATTAAACTATTGACAGTTACAGTGCCACAAATGTGTTGCTGTCCCAGCCCATCCACCCCTGGGTCCGCCCAGAGGTTATGATACTGTCCCTTTAAGCTGCTACGACACTGTCCCTTTAAGCTGCTGTTGAATTCTCCCACTCACTTGCAGTTGGATGAAATCCCAACTGCCCTCCAGACTCTGGTGCAACTTGTCAGTCTTGTCGTACTTTTCAATCAGGTCTTTCACAGCGAAGCTCAGCTGCTTCTCAATCTAAAGAAGGACGAGAAGGAAATTGTAAAAAAACACTGCAGGAAACTCACCGGTCAGGCAGTCGCTCCGCCCAGAATTCCACAGCTACAACAACAACTTGCATTTATATAGCACCTTTAACTTAGTAAAACGTCCCAAGGCGCTTCACAGGAACGCAATCAGACAAAATTTCACACCGAGCCACAAAAGGATTAGGACATATGACCGAAAGCTTGGTCAGAGGGAGGTTTTAAAGAGCGTCTTAAAGGAGGAGAGAGTGGCGGAGAGGTTGAGGGTGGGAATTCCAGGGCTTAGGGACTCGGCAGCTGAATGCACGGCCACCAATGGTGGAGGGATTATAATCAGGGATACGCAACAGGCCAGAATTGGAGGAGCGCAGAGACCTTGGAGGGTTGTAGAGCTGGAGGAGATTACAGAGATAGGGAGGGGGGAAACGCCTCTCTCCCCCAGCGAGTGAGGGGGGAAACGCCTCTCTCCCCCAGCGAGTGAGGGGGGAAACGCCTCTCTCCCCCAGCGAGTGAGGGGGGAAACGCCTCTCTCCCCCAGCGAGTGAGGGGGGAAACGCCTCTCTCCCCCAGCGAGTGAGGGGGGAAACGCCTCTCTCCCCCAGCGAGTGAGGGGGGAAACGCCTCTCTCCCCCAGCGAGTGAGGGGGGAAACGCCTCTCTCCCCCAGCGAGTGAGGGGGGAAACGCCTCTCTCCCCCAGCGAGTGAGGGGGGAAACGCCTCTCTCCCCCAGCGAGTGAGGGGGGAAACGCCTCTCTCCCCCAGCGAGTGAGGGGGGAAACGCCTCTCTCCCCCAGCGAGTGAGGGGGGAAACGCCTCTCTCCCCCAGCGAGTGAGGGGGGAAACGCCTCTCTCCCCCAGCGAGTGAGGGGGGAAACGCCTCTCTCCCCCAGCGAGTGAGGGGAGGAAACGCCTCTCTCCCCCAGCGAGTGAGGGGGGGAAACGCCTCTCTCCCCCAGCGAGTGAGGGGGGAACTCCTCTCTCCTCCAGCGAGTGAGGGGGGAAACGCCTCTCTCCCCCAGCGAGTGAGGGGAGGAAACTCCTCTCTCCCCCAGCGAGTGAGGGAGGAAACGCCTCTCTCCCCCAGCGAGTGAGGGGGGAAACTCCTCTCTCCCCCAGCGAGTGAGGGAGGAAACGCCTCTCTCCCCCAGCGAGTGAGGGAGGAAACGCCTCTCTCCCCCAGCGAGTGAGGGAGGAAACTCCTCTCTCCCCCAGCGAGTGAGGGGGGGGAACGCCTCCCTCCCCCAGCGAGTGAGGGGGGAAACTCCTCCCTCCCCCAGCGAGTGAGGGGGGAAACTCCTCTCCCCCAGCGAGTGAGGGGGGAAACGCCTCTCTCCCCCAGCGAGTGAGGGGGGAAAACGCCTCTCTCCCCCAGCGAGTGAGGGGAGGAAACTCCTCTCTCCCCCAGCGAGTGAGGGGGGAAACGCCTCTCTCCCCCAGCGAGTGAGGGGGGAAACTCCTCTCTCCCCCAGCGAGTGAGGGGGGAAACGCCTTTCTCCCCCAGCCAGTGAGGGGGGAAACGCCTCTCTCCCCCAGCGAGTGAGGGGGAAACGCCTCTCTTCCCCCAGCGAGTGAGGGGAGGAAACGCCTCTCTCCCCCAGCGAGTGAGGGGGGGAAACGCCTCTCTCCCCCAGCGAGTGAGGGGAGGAAACGCCTCTCTCCCCCAGCGAGTGAGGGGAGGAAACGCCTCTCTCCCCCAGCGAGGGGAGGAAACGCTTCTCTCCCCCAGCGAGTGAGGGAGGAAACTCCTCTCTCCCCCAGCGAGTGAGGGGGGGAAACTCCTCTCTCCCCCAGCGAGTGAGGGGGGGAAACGCCTCTCTCCCCCAGCGAGTGAGGGGGGAAACGCCTCTCTCCCCCAGCGAGTGAGGGGGGAAACGCCTCTCTCCCCCAGCGAGTGAGGGGGAAACGCCTCTCTCCCCCAGCGAGTGAGGGGAGGAAACGCCTCTCTCCCCCAGCGAGTGAGGGGAGGAAACGCCTCTCTCCCCCAGCGAGTGAGGGGGAAACGCCTCTCTCCCCCAGCGAGTGAGGGGGGAACTCCTCTCTTCCCCCAGCGAGTGAGGGGGGAACTCCTCTCTCCCCCAGCAAGGGGAGGAAATGCCTCTCTCCCCCAGCGAGTGAGGGGGGAAACGCTTCTCTCCCCCAGCGAGTGAGGGGGGAAAACGCTTCTCTCCCCCAGCGAGTGAGGGAGGAAACGCCTCTCTCCCCCAGCGAGTGAGGGAGGAAACGCCTCTCTCCCCCAGCGAGTGAGGGAGGAAACGCCTCTCTCCCCCAGCGAGTGAGGGAGGAAACGCCTCTCTCCCCCAGCGAGAGGTGGGGGGCGGGGGGGAGAAACGCCTCTCTCCCAGCGAGTGAGGGGGGCAGAGATGCCTCTCTCCACTTGGTAACAGTTACCTACAGCAGCTGATTCAGGACCTCACCGTGTGCGGGAACCGCAGACCTGCACCCCATCCCGGAGACGGGAATTAGAGTCATTCTGAAACATGTCACCCACGGCCCCAGGGAGAAGGCCGCGGGACCGATATTGGGCCGGACTGAGTCTCTGCAAAGCCGCCTCCAACCCAGGCACGTTATTCACATTTACTGGAACTCACCAGCTTTCTCTGTGTGTAAATCAGAACTCCAACAGTGATCTGTGACGCCAGGAGGAATACCAGCAACGTGAAGTACTGGGAAAGAGACAAAATAATTGGATGTAAAGTTCAGCGATCAAGTCAAGCCCGAACCCATCCCGGCCAAATAGGTTTTTTTAGCTCCTGAGCAGAGGCCGATTCTATTTACTGTACCCGCTCACACCCATCAGTAAAAAGAGGAACAGAGAAGAGTGTGAGCAACATGAAAGAGATTAAAATAGAAACCACAGGAAATATTTACAAACAATTTGAAAAAGGGAAATGGATAATTTGGCTTGTTTCGATCTGTGAGCCCAGAGCAAAACCCTCACCCACCCTCGCACAGCAAACACAGTACAGTAGGGGCGAAGGACAGCATGGGTTAGATACAGAGTAAAGCTCCCTCTACACTGTCCCATCAAACACTCCCAGGGCAGGTACAGCACGGGTTAGATACAGAGTAACACTCCCTCTACACTGTCCCATCAAACACTCCCAGGGCAGGTACAGCACGGGTTAGATACAGAGTAACGCTCCCTCTACACTGTCCCATCAAACACTCCCAGGGCAGGTACAGCACGGGGTTAGATACAGAGTAAAGCTCCCTCTACACTGTCCCATCAAACACTCCCAGGGCAGGTACAGCACGGGTTAGATACAGAGTAAAGCTCCCTCTACACTGTCCCGTCAAACACTCCCAGTGCAGGTACAGCACGGGTTAGATACAGAGTAAAGCTCCCTCTACACTGTCCCGTCAAACACTCCCAGTGCAGGTACAGCACGGGTTAGATACAGAGTAAAGCTCCCTCTACACTGTCCCATCAAACACTCCCAGGGCAGGTACAGCACGGGTTAGATACAGAGTAAAGCTCCCTCTACACTGTCCCATCAAACACTCCCAGGGCAGGTGTTAGATCCGTGATTCTGAGCGTATGCTGTTATTGAATAACCACACGGATGCTGTAACTCAACAACAAACAGGTATTTACTGGAGGAGGGTAGTCTCAAGACTGGGGGTACAGGCATGCGCAAAGCTTATATACAGATGTGGTCACTGCCGGTACTACAGTATACAGGAGCTGTAAAAGTAGTTCTGTCTTAAAGGCACATACACTACAGCAGGTACAGCACGGGGTTAGATACAGAGTAAAGCTCCCTCTACACTGTCCCATCAAACACTCCCAGGGCAGGTACAGCACGGGATTAGATACAGAGTAAAGCTCCCTCTACACTGTCCCATCAAACACTCCCAGGGCAGGTACAGCATGGGTTAGAAACAGAGTAAAGCTCCCTCTACACTGTCCCATCAAACACTCCCAGGGCAGGTACAGCACGGGTTAGATACAGAGTAAAGCTCCCTCTACACTGTCCCATCAAACACTCCCAGGGCAGGTGTTAGATCCGTGATTCTGAGCGTATGCTGTTATTGAATAACCACACGGATGCTGTAACTTAACAACAAACAGGTATTTACTGGAGGAGGGTAGTCTCAAGACTGGGGGTACAGGCATGCGCAAAGCTTATATACAGATGTGGTCACTGCCGGTACTACAGTATACAGGAGCTGTAAAAGTAGTTCTGTCTTAAAGGCACATACACTACAGCAGGTACAGCACGGGTTAGATACAGAGTAAAGCTCCCTCTACACTGTCCCATCAAACACTCCCAGGGCAGGTACAGCACGGGTTAGATACAGAGTAAAGCTCCCTCAACACTTTCCCGTCAAACACTCCCGGGGCAGGTACAGCACGGGTTAGATACAGAGTAAAGCTCCCTCTACACTGTCCCATCAAACACTCCCGGGGCAGGTACAGCATGGGGTTAGATACAGAGTAAAGCTCCCTCTACACTGTCCCATCAAACACTCCCAGGGCAGGTACAGCATGGGGTTAGATACAGAGTAAAGCTCCCTCTACACTGTCCCATCAAACACTCCCAGGGCAGGTACAGCACGGGTTAGATACAGAGTAAAGCTCCCTCTACACTGTCCCATCAAACACTCCCAGGGCAGGTACAGCATGGGTTAGATACAGAGTAAAGCTCCCTCTACACTGTCCCATCAAACACTCCCAGGGCAGGTACAGCACGGGTTAGATACAGAGTAAAGCTCCCTCTACACTGTCCCCTGAAATATGCCTCAACCCCCTAAGCTGCCACTGCAGACATGTGACATATGCACTTCCCAACCTGCTCTGGACTCGGGTGAAACGGTCACTTTGTGTTGTGGTTTCACATCCACTCGGAACTGGGTAAAAATTGTCATTTCACACAAACCGCTGCAGGCAACAGACTCAGGGAAGGTGCTGCTGAACTCAGTGGCTGGATGGGGAGAGCGAGGGAAAGCTTGTCGCCAGCTCGGTCACTCAGCACCCACATCAGTTTCCCAGAAAACTGCCCTTTGTTTTATGCAAAATTAGGGGGAGGTTTTTTTGTAGAAGAGAAAGCTGATGTTTTCTACCAAGATGATTGGCAAGTTTGGAGGACTGTTGAGTCCCATAGGTATCCCATATCTGAGTGTTTGCTACACACTAAAATGGCAAGATTCACCAACCCATTACTGGGAAATTCTCGCAGGAAAACTGTGCTGTCTCCACCCCTCCTTCCAATAATTCTCTTCTCCATTCGGTTCAAGGGTTCTCTCAGTCATTAAATTTCTCTCTCAGATCTGTTTAATCTCTGTACTCCTGCAGGACCTCGTCTCCTGATCATATTCCTTTCACCCGATCCTCAAGAGAAGGATCCTCAATCCTCAGTCAGATGCGCCACTTGTTACTGTCCTTCACTGAAGCCCCTCCAATAATCCGCCAGCTCAACGCTTCTGCTTGAAACCAAGGTCGTCAGTCTGAAAACTCCCGTACTGCGAGATCTCTGACCCCCACCCAACCTAAGAGCTGCCCTTCGGCAACACCCTTCCCCTCAACACCCGACCACCTCCCCCATCGTGGCCCCCGACCCCCCTCTGGTTACGTAGCTGCAGCGGGGATCAGGTGCAGGGAGGGTCGTTGAGCCTCCTGTTTTCTGCTCCTGTCTGTTGACTTGGGCCAGTCGTTCTTAGGAGCTGCTTGAAACTACCGGACAGTGTCAGGTGGGGCAGCGTGGGCCTCAGCACCATCAGACAAAGTGTTTCCTCTCCACGCTGCCCGACTGTGGCCAGGCTCGGGGATGGGGGCGGGGGTCAGAGGCCGGGACCGTCCCCAGGACCACAATCAGCGCCAGGACAGGGACAGCCTTTCACGACTTCAGGACATCACAAAGCACTTTACAGCCAATTGAGTATTATTGAAGTGGTGTCACTGTTGTAATGTAGGAAACGCAGCAACCAATTTGCACACAGCAAGCTCCCACAAACTGCAATGTGATAATCTGTCTTAGTGATGTTGGTTGAGGGATAAATATTGGCCAGGACCCTGGGGAGAACTCCCCTGCTCTTCTTCCAATAGTGGCCGTCCACCTGAGAGGACAGTGAGTGATGGTCCCAGCCCACACCCAGCGTGTCTGAATCAGGGCCATTATAGTTTAAACCTGCTGCACTGCAACTCCTGCTTCTCAGATTAAACAGATGAGATTGGACACTTCAACCTACTTTCTGTTTAAACAAATCTCTTTTACTCCGATATGAGATCTTTAATTTAATGTGTCCTTTATCCCTTCGGGTTTCGTCTCCCAACGGTTCGTACTTGAACTGAATTGCAATTGGGAGAGAGAACTGACCAAAGGAGTGGTAAATATTTACAGAATACTGAAGATCAGAGTCGCTTGTCAGTCCCACAACATCCGTGAACCCGAGGCTCCATTTAGCAGAGACTCACTCAGACTGCACGTCCTGCCTGAGTGTCTCAGTCAGTGCTCGGGCTGGCGTGTGAATTGCGAGTACACGCGGTCTCCATGCCGACCGTTTCCCGCTAATTTTACCGTCAGAACTGGGACTTGTGACACAAACTGATACTCACAATTCCCAACATGCATTTCACCTCCTTCAGAGCTCCGATGCAGCCGAGAAATCCCATCATCATGGTGAAGGTGCCGAGGCCGCAGAGCAGGTAGGACCACAGTTGCAGGGGGATGGAGGTAGTCTCTGTTGACAAAACAACCAGGGTGAAAACAGAAAACAACCTCACAACACACACACCCGAGATTCCCATCTGCACGTTGTATCCCTGCACACCGGCCACGAGGAGTTCTCAAATAGAACACTTTCCAGTTAGCACAGCAACCCACACCTACTCAAGTATCTGATCCGTAAACAGAGGAGCCGTTACACGATTTACTGAGCCCCACAGAGCAGGAGAGCACCGCCCAGACCCCACAGAGCAGGAGAGCACCGCCCAGACCCCACAGAGCACCGCCCAGACCCCACAGAGCACCGCCCAGACCCCACAGAGCACCGCCCAGACCCCACAGAGCAGGAGAGCACCGCCCAGACCCCACAGAGCAGGAGAGCACCGCCCAGACCCCACAGAGCACCGCCCAGACCCCACAGAGCAGGAGAGCACCGCCCAGACCCCACAGAGCAGGAGAGCACCGCCCAGACCCCACAGAGCAGGAGAGCACCGCCCAGACCCCACAGAGCACCGCCCGGACCCCACAGAGCACCGCCCGGACCCCACAGAGCAGGAGAGCACCGCCCAGACCCCACAGAGCACCGCCCGGACCCCACAGAGCAGGAGAGCACCGCCCAGACCCCACAGAGCACCGCCCGGACCCCACAGAGCACCGCCCGGACCCCACAGAGCACCGCCCAGACCCACAGAGCACCGCCCAGACCCCACAGAACAGGAGAGCACCGCCCGGACCCCACAGAGCACCGCCCGGACCCCACAGAGCACCGCCCAGACCCACAGAGCACCGCCCAGACCCACAGAGCACCGCCCAGACCCCACAGAGCACCGCCCAGACCCCACAGAGCAGGAGAGCACCGCCCAGACCCCACAGAGCACCGCCCGGACCCCACAGAGCAGGAGAGCACCGCCCAGACCCCACAGAGCACCGCCCAGACCCACAGAGCACCGCCCAGACCCCACAGAGCAGGAGAGCACCGCCCAGACCCCACAGAGCAGGAGAGCACCGCCCAGACCCCACAGAGCACCGCCCAGACCCCACAGAGCAGGAGAGCACCGCCCAGACCCCACAGAGCAGGAGAGCACCGCCCAGACCCCACAGAGCAGGAGAGCACCGCCCAGACCCCACAGAGCAGGAGAGCACCGCCCAGACCCCACAGAGCAGGAGAGCACCGCCCAGACCCCACAGAGCAGGAGAGCACCGCCCAGACCCCACAGAGCACCGCCCGGACCCCACAGAGCACCGCCCAGACCCCACAGAGCAGGAGAGCACCGCCCAGACCCCACAGAGCAGGAGAGCACCGCCCAGACCCCACAGAGCACCGCCCAGACCCCACAGAGCAGGAAAAAAAGCAGGACCTCAAAGGTTGTAATCTCTGGATTACTCCCGGTGCCACATGCTAGTGAGCATAGGAATGAGGATAGAGCAGTTGAATGCATGGCTAAAGAGTTGGTGCAGGAGGGAGGGCTTTAGTTTCCTGGATCACTGGGTCTCCTTCTGGGGAAGGTGGGACCTGTACAAGTCGGACAGGTTGCACCTGAATCGGAACGGGATCAACATCCTTGCGGAGAGGTTTGCTAGTGCAGTTGGGGGAGGTTTAAACTGTAGTGTATGTGCCTTTAAGAGCCCCCTGTGTACTGTAATGCCGGTAATGGCCACTCTGGCTATATAAGCCTGTATATTGTGTTGTATCAGTTAGTCGACCTCCAGACTTTGTTCAGTAAACACCTGTGGAACCTACTCCTGCCTTCAGTGTCTCTATTAACACACGGATACAACACAAACTAACTTGGCAGGGGGATGGGATACGGAGTGGAGCTATAGTAGGGGGTGATGCACAGCCAAATATAGAGGGAAAAACAAGTCAGCCTGGAAGGCAGAGCAAATATGTAACTGCACAAGGGAGTATGGCATGGCTGGATGGCATTTATTTTAATGCAAGGAGTCTTGCGAGTAAGGCAGATGAATTGAAGATGTTGATGAACACATGGGAGTATGATATTGTTGCTATCACAGAGACATGGTTGAGGGAGGGACAGGACTGGCAGCTCAATATTCCGGGTATAAAATCTTCAGCTGAGACAGAGGGGGATGTAAAAGAGGGGGTGTCGCAATATTAATCAAGGAGTCAATTACTGCTGTAAGGAGGGATGATATCTTAGCGGGTTCCTCTAATGAGGCCATATGGGTAGAACTTAAAAACAGAAAGGGGGCAAGCACTTTGCTGGGAGTGTACTATAGGCCCCCAAACAGTCAGGGGGAGATAGAGGAACAGATATGTAGGCAAATCTCAGAAGTATAGAAATAATAATAATAGTAGGGGATTTCAACTTCCCCAATATTAACTGGGATAGTCAGAGTGTGAAAGGCTTAGAGGGTGTGGAATTCTTAAAGTGCATCCAGGAGAGCTTTTTGAGCCAGCATGTAGAAAGTCCTACAAGAGAGGGGGCGGTACTGGATCTAATTCTAGGGAATGTAGCCGGGCAAGTGGTGGAAGTGTCAGTAGGAGAGCATTTTGGTGACAGTGGCCATAATTCGGTGAGATTTAAGATAGTCATGGAAAAGGACCGGAAATAAAGGTTCTAAATTGGGGGAAGGCCGATTTTAATATGATAAGGCAGGATCTGGCCAAAGTGGACTGGGATCAGCTACTTGTAGGAAAATCCACATCAGAGCAGTGGGAGTCTTTCAGAAAGGAAATAGAGAGAGTACAACGTCAACATGTTCCTGTAAAGGTCAAGGGTGGGACCAACAAGCCCAGGGAACCCTGGATGTCAAGGGATATACAAGAATGGATTAGGAAAAAAAGGGAGGCTTTTGGCAAATACAAAGGACGAAAAACAGTGGAAGCCCTAGAGGAGTGTAGAAAGTGCAGGGGGGGTACTTAAAAAAAAATGAGAGCGAAGAGGGGGCATGAAAAAACACTGGCGGGCAAAATAAAGGAAAATCCCAAGGTGTTTTATTATAAGTATATTAAGGGCAAGAGGATAACCAGGGAAAGAGTAGGGCCCATTAGGGACCAAATGGGCAATCTGTGTGTAGAGCCAGATTATGTAGGTGAGGTTTTAAATGAATATTTTGCATCTGTGTTCACTATGGAGAAGGACAATGTAGGCATAGAAATCAGGCAGGGGGATTGAGATATATTTGAACAAATTAGTATAGAGAGGGAGGAGGTACTAACGGTTTTAGCGGGCATAAAAGTGGATAAATCCCCAGGCCCAGACGAGATGTATCCCAGGCTGCTGTGTGAGGCAAGGGAGGAAATTGCAGGGGCTCTGACACAAATTTTCAGAACCTCTCTGGCCACAGGGGAGGGGCCAGAGGACTGGAGAACAGCTAACGTAGTACCATTGTTCAAGAAGGGTACTAGGGATAAACCAGGGAATTATAGGCCAGTGAGCCTAACATCGGTGGTAGGGAAATGATTGGAAAAATTCTGAAGGACAGTATTAGTCTCCACTTGGAGATACAAGGATTAATCAAGGATAGTCAGCATGGCTTTGTCAGGGGGAGATCATGTCTAACCAATTTGATTGAATTTTGAGAGTGGGTAACTAGGTGTGTGGATGAGGGTAGTGCAGTTGATGTAGTCTACATGGACTTCAGTAAGGCTTTTGACAAAGTCCCGCATGGGAGACTGGTCAAGAAGGTAAGAGCCCATGGGATCCAGGGCAATTTGGCACATTGGATCCAAAATTGGCTTAGTGGCAGGAGGCAGAGGGTGATGGTCGAAGGTTGTTTTTGTGACTGGAAGCCTGTGTCCAGTGGTGTACCGCCGGGATCGGTGCTGGGTCCCTTGCTGTTTGTAGTGTACATTAATGATTTAGATATGAATGTAGGAGGTATGATCAGTAAGTTCGCAGATGACACGAAAATTGATGGAGTGGTAAATAGCGAGGAGGGAAGCCTCAGGCTACAGGACGATATAGATGGGTTGGTCAGATGGGCAGAACAGTGGCAAATGGAATTTAACCCTGAAAAATGTGAGGTGATGCATTTTGGGAGGACTATCAAGGCAAGGGAATACACAATGAATGGTAGGACCCTAGGAAGGACAGAGGATCAGAGGGACCTTGGTGTGCATGTACATAGATCCCTGAAGGCAGCAGGACAGGTAGATAAGGTGGTTAAAAAGGCATATGGGATACTTGCCTTCATTAGCCGAGGCATAGATTATAAGAGCAGGGAGGTTATGATGGAGCTGTACAAAACGCTAGTTAGGCCACAGCTGGAGTACCGTGTGCAGTTCTGGTCACCACACTATAGGAGGGATGTGATTGCTTTGGAGAGGGTGCAGAGGAGATTCACCAGGGTGTTACCTGGGCTGGAGCGCTTCAGCTATGAAGAGAGACTGGACAGGCTGGGGTTGTTTTCCTTAGAGCAGAGAAGGCTGAGGGGGGACCTGATTGAGGTGTACAAAATTATGAGGGGTATAGATAGGGTAGATAGAAAGGAACTTTTCCCCTTAGTCGAGGGGTCAATAACCAGGGGGCATAGTTTTAAGATAAGGGGCAGGAGGTTTAGAGGGGATTTGAGGAAAAACTTTTTCACCCAGAGGGTGGTTGGAATCTGGAACTCACTGCCTCAAAGGGTGGTAGAGGCAGGAACCCTCACAACATTCAAGAAGCATTTAGATGAGCACTTGAAACGCCATAGCATACAAGACTACGGACCGAGTGCTGGAAAATGGGATGAGAATAGACAGGGCTTGATGGCTGGCGCGGACACGATGGGCCGAAGGGCCTCTTTCTGTGCTGTATAACTCTATGACTCTATGAGCACCGCCCGGACCCCACAGAGCAGGAGAGCACCGCCCGGTGTGGGACTGAGCTCCGGGGAGCACCGCCTGGTGTGGGCCGGGCTATGGCAGAGTGAGCCCCACACTGTCCAGTAACCTGCACTCTGTCTGGGCTCACGGGTGAAGAATGGGCCCCTGGGCTGAGCTACTGGGTGATGCCCATCAGACATGGAACCTGAACCCTAGGCATGGTCAGGGCCTTCAGAAGTGGAGGGAAGAGATGGAGG